>NW_021134463.1:0-702 GCF_004193835.3 Ostrinia furnacalis | reverse complement strand
CAGAGCCAATGGCGTGATTCGCTCGCTTGTTTGTTTGCTGTTAGTTTTGTTTCGTTGTGGTGGCGAGTTTTCGAGTGATTTATTTTGAATTTGGTTAGTTTTATCTCGTTTTATGTCGTTATAATGAGCGGATGTAAACATAAAAAAAAATATTCAATATGACTGATATTAAAGTATAATCATTAATCTAACCTATAATTTTTTTGGTTCGCAAATGCTATACGTAAACAAACATTAGTTAAGCCTAGTTAGTAATGACTATAGTGCATTTCATGGTGATAATATTATGGATTCAGAGTTTCAAAGTTCATTTTAGTATTTATCACCAAGGTATCCAAGTGGCAGGCAAGTACAGTCACGGAATGAAAAGGTTCGTCAGTTTTCAAATTGATTCCTTCAACGAATCGCGAGCACATATTACCTTTTGAAACTATGTTACAGAATAATCTCGAGTTAGAGAAAATAATCTTTAACTGTTCGTCAGTAAAGTTCAAAATTTGAAAATTATAAATAACTTGAAAAAATCGAACTGCCTAAGGCGGGAATTGAACCCACGACCTTCCGCTTGCCGGGCGACTGCTCTTCCAACTGAGCTACTTAGACACTGGATGAACCCGTCGAAATTTTCAAGTGTAATACGCTGTTACACTTGAAAACCCTTGTCGTGGGTTCAATTCCCGCCTTAGGCAGTTCGATTTTTTT
>NW_021134462.1:0-617 GCF_004193835.3 Ostrinia furnacalis | reverse complement strand
ATTCCGGGTGAAGCTCGCTTCCATCTTCGGCCTGATCATCACTTACCATCAGGTGAGATACAGGCCAAGAGCTGCCTCGTTGTAAATTTAAAAAAAGGTATGTCATAATTTATGAAAACAAAGACGCTCGTAAAAACCTGATTACATAACCTCGCAAAGTAACGACCGAAACAAGTGAAAAACACAGACTCCGTCACAAATAAGGGTCTGTCAGAACGGACGTCCTGCTGGCGGTAAAATAAAAGGAATAACAATAAAAAATAACGTCTTCCTTGTGATGGGCACCGGGACGATCCAAGTAAACGTCTAAAATCCGTTACAACTCAAGGTGAAAGTTCGAACGAAAGAATGACGACGATCCTTTATGAAAACCTCATAAATCATTTTGTTTTCACTCATTAGCTACGGGACTATTCCCACCTCTCGTTCCCACCACTGCAACTCCTGTGTAGCCAGGATCTACAGCTTGACCGCCACAAAAACCCAACCAATGAAGGTCAAGTTTGTCCCGGGGGAAAGTTAAACTGTCATTGGACCCGCAACGAAATTAATCAGAAGAACATAGGAGGAGTTCGAAATTAAGGTTCGACTTCCCTCCATTGCAAAGCGGATGACAG
>NW_021134461.1:0-942 GCF_004193835.3 Ostrinia furnacalis | reverse complement strand
CAGTGTTGCCATGCTAATAATGTGGTGATGAATAAAAATAATCGATATAAAAATCGATTGTATTTTATGATGACTCGAAATAAGGTGTATAATAAGGCGTGTGTGAAATAAGGTTTCATTAAGTTATTTAAATATTTTTGGTAGTGTTATTAAAATATTAAAAAGGTTTTATAAATGTCATTTTAATGAATACGTATTTAAAAAAATACTAATTGTCATAGTCGAAAAACAATCGATATGAATCGATTCTTACCGATAAGATTCATTTTGGCAACACTGAATTGAGTGTTAAAGACAGGAAGTTGTAATTATCACATAAAGTACTATTTAAATTGGATTTTTATAAAGGCAAATTGATACAAAGTTACACTAAGTGAATACTTTAAAAATTAATTAAAAATTTTTGGCAAATTCATATTTTCATTAGCAGCTTGTCTACGCCAGGCCAGAAATGAACATTGTCCTTTGTGCTAATTAACATAAGCCAGGTCGTCTATGTAAGTAACCCAATAATGTACTAAACTCTGATTTTTAATTCGACGGAATTTTGACATTTCAGAAGTGTTGTCAACATTGAAACATTCCCACTAAGAATGGAGAGCATTTTTACAAATTAAAAAATAATCCTTTCTTGAATTTAAGGTTTCACTTGAAAAACTAAGGCTTAAAAATATACTGATCCTTTCAAAATGGTCATTTGAATTTTTGTTATTATATTTTTGAAGTTACAAAAAAAATTGGGAAATTATTTTTCTATTACTGGACTCCCTGGCCAATAATCCATGGGTTACAAACCTTTTTTATGAAAATCCTTTTGTTAATAAAATTTAGCTTCATAAAATAATCAATTTAACAAGATGCCAATTTTATAATCCAAGTTGATTAAGATGACGATAATGATGATTGATGATCAATACATATTTTCGTTTATGTTATTAAGTT